>NC_068355.1:142685421-142727447 GCF_020536995.1 Dreissena polymorpha | reverse complement strand
CCAGGACTCGTTTATGGCAGTTTGTAAAAAATCACTGCCTTACCAGAACATTATGCATGGACACAGACACTTGGGTTAGTAGTAAATCTCAAACTCAACTGTACTGTCAATAGTCAAGATACAAAGCTAAATTAAATATTTTTTTTTATATTTTATGACCAGGAGCTCCAATAATTCATTCCAGCTGATTTCAAAGAAGATAAACAGATACATCAACATGGTATATTATACAGCTATTACCAAGGCGGATTTAGCACAGCAGCCTAACCGTGGCTAGACTTCAAATTCAATATGGAACTTATATATACATATATATAAATGTTTTAATTCATACTGTTTAATTCATACTGTCATTTTGCTTGATATTTAATATTTTAATATATGACTTTGATGAAATGACTTGTAATATAAATAAATAATAAATGAAAATGTGTATTAATCATTTAATGGCTCAAAAGTAATGTACATTTTGATTTAGAACACATACAAAATATAAACAAATCGACACATCAAAAGGTGCCCGCCCTCTTCTGCCCCAATCCCCTTGCACTCTGTCTTGGTGCTGTGCCTGACCTAAATCCTGGGAAATGCCTGATTTATAACCATGTTACCTGGCATTCTGCATGAACGTCCTCCAGGAAATCGTCTAGTCTTCTCTGTAGTTCTTTATCCAGCAACCGCTGAGCCTAATACATACATGTTTATTAAACAAAATGCATCCATGATCGCACCACAAATAGGGCAAAAAGTATTTTACAAACTTAACACCTTTGTTTTAAAAAATCATGGTAAATAATGTTGTTTATGCATAGGAAAGGATATAGTTGTTAGTACATGTATTGGCTTTATATAGAAGGTAACTTAAACAAATATTTATGAGAAATTGTGTAATTCCTTCAAACATAAAAATAACTTACAGTTTTAAACAATCTCTTCATTTGTTCATTAGTAAACTTCAAATGCTGCTGCTCTGGTATAAGTTCAAACCCCCATGGCTTGCTTTTTGTAAAGCTGGAACCCAACATATTACAATATAAGCTTCAAATCTGGATTTGCCTCCCTTGCTTGTGTTGAGGTCTTCTTTAAAGGCTGGGGGAGAGGGGACGGAGTTCGCTCCCTTAAAATTTCAAAATACTCCAATGACGACAGTGCAGATGGTGTGGAAGGGGTATCAGGTGTCATCAGGTGACTGGAAAACGTCCGTGGCAGGATTGGCCGAAACGAGGGGAATGTTTTAGTACTTCCAGTGGGCTTTTCATCCTTCTGTGTGCAGGGTGTGTATTTTTGCGGGGCAAACAGCTGAGAAATAAGGGACTCTTTGTCATCACTTGACCGACCCATTGCCCGGGCAAGGCCTAACAGAATAGGCACTGCATTCTTGCATATAGAATCTGCAAGCATTAGATGATTAACTTATCAATATCATTTACATTAAAATTACTCTAAGTTTTCAGACACTACATATATAAGTTTTCGGAAACCCCCTTTCTTGCCAAAATAATTATTTTTTTGTGACTATATTTTGGACTTACGGGTTTTCGTCCATAATTAATGAATCCAATTTTTTGGACAGTATATTTTACAGCGCTATTTGACTGGATTTTTACCTTGTTTTCGCTTATCTGGGACCCTTCAATCGTTGAGTTTTACAACCGGACTAAGGTCATAAAACCTGGCATAGAATGCCCTGAGGGAAATGAACCATTACAATTGCGTTATTGGGTAGATAACCTTGTATACTTCTACTTCTACTTCGTACTTCCTACAGTCAAGTGCTGACTATTACAGGAAGGCCTATTATAGGCAGATTGGACATTGTCGAGTCCGTTTCCTGGGAAGAACCAGTATACCGGTGATAAACAATGGTTTCACCCAACAGCATTTGAAATGATATCGTAATCAGGAAGCAGTATAGTTGTTTTTTTTATAACTTTTTATTCACCATTTCAGGTAAGAGATAGCAAATAAGTGAAATTGTATTTATTTAAAGCAGAGAAGAAGAGTACAAAACAATACAATTATTGCACATTTATTAATTGGTTTTATTTCAAAATAATAATTGACAAACAGACATAAACATATATGTCTCTAAATTTTCTGACACTCGTACTTTTTAAATATTTTCAAATAAATAATTTAATTGTCCGAAAACTTGGTGTTATTATGGTATCCACTTGTTAACAGAGGCCTGAAAGGCCCAAAGTCGCTCACCTAAGCTCCAAAAGGACTGACCTTTTCTGTGCAGCCCAGGATATCATAAGAACAAATGTTTCAACTAATTTTCCTGAAGAGTGAACTATGAATGTGTTAACAAGGTTTTACTAAAGCCATATAAGGATAAATGCCCCGCCCTCTGGCAGCCATGTTTTTCAACAGACTGAAACAATTTTGGAACCTATCCAAGATATCATAAAATAAATTGTTCTTACGAAATTCATGAAGATTGGACAAAAAAAGTGTCTTCTAGACTGTTAAGAAGGTTTTAATATAGCCATATAGGAACATGCCCCACCCCCTGGTTTTCCATGTTTTATTTTCAACTAACCATGAACCATTTTCAAACTTGTCCAAGATATCATATGGACAAATGTTTCTAACTAAGTTTCATGAAGATTGGACAATAAATGTGGCTCTCTACAGAGTAAACAGGTTTTACTAGAGCCATATAAGGAAAAATGACATGCCCCTGGCAGATGTGTTTTTCAAGCAACTGGATCCATCTTCAAACTTGTCCTAGATATCACTGGGACAAATCTTATGTAAAAGTTTTATGACAATTGGACAATAAATATAGCCTACAAAAGCCATATAAGGAACAAGAGCTGTCTTCATAGGATGACATATGCCCCCAATAAAGGCTATGATGAAAGTTATGAGCATTTTTTTAAACCTAAATGCGGACCCTAAGTTCAAAGTCAAGGGGGTCAACATTTGTGTGCATATGGAAAGGCCTTGTCCATATTCACATGCATACAAAATATGAATGTTACATCTGAAGCGACATAGAAGTTATGAGCATTTTTAGAAACCTAAACGCAAAGTGTGACGGACAGGACTGACAGGCGGATGGACAGTGCGATCACTATATGCCCTCCTTCGGGGGCATAAAAAACACCCTGGGGACCATGTTTTTTAACAGATGGAAACAGGTTTTGAAATCATCAAAGATATCAGAAGAAAAAATGTTCAGACTAAGTTTCATGAAGATCGGACAATATTGTGTCTTTTAGAGTGTTAACAAGGTTTTAATATAGCCATATAAGGAACATTCCCGACCCCCTGGCGGCCATGTTTTTGTTTCAACTAACCAGAACCATTTTCGAAAAAATTTCCGACCTAGTTTTGTTAAGGATGGACAATAAATGTGGACTCTAGAGTGTTAAAAAGTTTTTACTATAGCCATATAAGGAAAAATGCCATGTTTTTCAACAGACTGGAACCATTTTCAAACTCATCCAAGATATCAGTAGAACAAATGTTCTGATCAAGTTTCATGAAGAATCGGAAACAAATGTGGCATCTAGAGTTTTAACAAGGCAACAGATGACGGACAACAGGTGATCACAAAAACTCACAGTTTAGCATGTTGTGCTAAGGTGAGCTAAAAACTAAATCTTTACGCAGGATCCCCTACAATCTTGATTTAAAGCATTTAAAGCACAATTCCTGGAGGAAAATTCAACAAAACTGTTCCATAAATATGTACATGCTAACAAAAGTACCTTTAGTTATTTCTTCTTTCCCTTCACACATCTGGCAAAGTTCAGCAAGGACATCCAACTGGGTGTTGATGATCTTAAAAATATGACTATTTTTATTATATCTGAAATCATTTCCATGATAAGTTCACAGTGTGGAACAGTTGGCTTATCAGTTATTTTCTACTTGCTATTTTTTAAGTCTATCATAAGATATTGGATGCAAAATGGTGTACAATATAAAATACATTTATGATACAATCAAACAATAGAGAAAGAATGGGGCAGATAAAGCAAGAGATAAGCCCAGTAATGACAAATACATCCCACATAGCAATATATAACAAGAGCACCACATAACGGGTGCCAACGCTCGGCTGTGGGTGCAGTTTTGAATAAAAGAAAGATTGTCAGAATATTTTTTTTTAGAGGTCACAGTGACCTTGACCTTTGACCTAGTGACCCCAAAAATGGGTGTGGTGTGTAGAACTCATTTAGGTGCACCTACATATGAAGTTTCAAAGTTTTAGGTGGAAGCACTTTGATTTTAGAGACAAATGTCAAAATTTTAGCACGACGCGTACGGCAGACGGCGGACGACAAGCTGGCTATGACAATACCTCAGGTTTTCTCCGAAAACAGCCGAGCTAAAAACTAGTAAAATGAAATATTGAAACACAAGGCATTGCCAGTTTTTAACCCAACAGGCATTATTTGAGCAATATTTGTAGAGAATTTTGTAAATTGAAAAGTGTAGGAAATTTTTCCCAGATACATTGTTTCTATGGAAAGGCAGACAGAAAGACACATGTCCATAATGACTCCAGTATACCCCCTTAACTCGGCGGTATAATAACACTCAATCATGTTGATACACATTCCAGTTGTAAACAGTAATATTAAGTAAACAGTGTTGTATAATGTGCTTACAAGGTCACTGCTGTGTGGGTTGCGAAAGGCAACATCACTTAGTATGGTGTTGAGGAAGAAACTAAAGCACTCTGGTCTTGGTAACTCTGTTATAAAAGAAAAAAGTTTTTTTTGTTTTTTTGTTGGCATGTTATTCCAAGAATGGCACATTTTTTATTCAAAATATATTTTCTAGAAATTATGAATAAACCATGAATAAATTATGGGATTTATACTAAACCTAAAACAAATAATATATACAAAACAATCAGTGCTGTAAAATACATTAATAAAACAAAATCTGTACAACAGTTTAGAACACAGAAAGACCCTTTATCTAATTTATCAATTAAAGCAATGTTTTACATGATTCAGTAAGTACTTAGTTTCCCTCATACATAATCATTTTGTACATAGTAAACTTATAACGGTATTTATATTTAAATCTTCAAAGTATATGCTTTTTATGCAAATCAATATGTCACCAAAAAAGGAGCATTGTCAATATAATCAGCAGTCAGAAACCTACTGTAAGCTTTGGCACTTGGAGCTTCACTGCTCCACTTAGCAATTGGCAGTTTTTTTAGAATGTCCAAGAGATATGCAATAATGACATCCTTGTACTGGAACATAAAAAATAATATTTATTGCTGTACCATTGAAATATAAATAAAACATGCAAGTATTATTTGATGAAACAGAATATTCATTCGGGGTACTTACAAAAACAATCAATAACGAGAGCATTGTAATATACTGAGGTTGTCAATGAAATACATTTATGGGTATGTCATGCATAAATGGTTGATATTGACATTATCATTTTAGTTCAGGCTACAGCCCTCTGTTCCGTATGAATGTAAACCAAATGGTAGATCTTGGGTCCCCATGGGGACCATCACTACCCAGCTCTTTTTCAAATCTATATAAAAGATTGCCCATACACAATGACAGTACACAAGCATATCAGTGTTCTATGGTAACACATTGATGCCAGTACTCAGTGGTCATAGGTTTGATTCATATCTCATAATAAACTACTAGTACATGTATTTTGCATGAGACATTCAACCAAGGTAAAGAATTTTACCATATCCTCTGCAATATCAGTCACATCGGTACATAATTTACTTAGACTGTTGTTTTCAGCTGTAAACAATTTCCTCTAGCTATGAAAGGTTGAAAGTTTTCAATAGACCCATTGGACATGAAGACGAAAAAGTTTTGCAGACTGGACCAAGGGCATGTATGCACAAGTTTCCTACCTGTAGACCAGATTCCAGAAAGTAGACACCAAGGGCTATAACTGCATCTTGACTCCTCTTGTCAATGACTAGCCCAGTCAAAGTGTTTCCCAGGACTGGACATAGGTTGTAAATGCGAGCAACCTGTAATTACAATAAGATTAATTCTAACAAACAAATATGTTTATAAAACAGTTTATTAAGTTTTATGAATTTCAACCCATAAATCAAATAATTAGTTGTAAACAATTGATTCTGAGCTATTTTATACATGGGGTAGAATTCATATTACATCTTAACATTTAGTTTATACGTCTTGTAGCAGCACACATTCAGATTAATATATGATATTTTCAGTTATACTGAAACATTTCAATAGCAAATTGCATATAGAGACAATAATAATCCATATAGTGTAGAACAGCACATAAATAATACAATAACATGCAAATTCACAGTTTAAACATTACACAGTCAAATGGTAATATGGTGGACTGTTAATAAAATTTGAATCATGCATTGGTTTGAAATTATAAGGAATAAATGCTTAAAGTAAGTTTACATAAGTTTTAGGCTAGCATTAAATAAATATTTGTTCATAAATGTTGAAGCATTGTTTAGTATAAAATTATGTAATTAAGTAATTATGAATATGCCCTTGTTGATCTAAAGGCAAGAGTTGACAGTGGATCAATGCTACTCGAAAATAGCTTTTTTTACAACATGGGGTCAGTGTATAATTATGGACCTCATATAATATATAACATGAGTATCAATGTACACTAAATCATTTTATCCCTCAGTCGTTCATTAGAAAGTAGTGCCTATTTCTAAAGATTCCATTTTCTCTTCTGATTTTAAAGCAATGAATTGTGCAATCACAACAATGCTTTTGTGGTTATTTTCTGTATTTATGTGTGTGTGCAAAATGTTGGTGCAATTCATTGGAGACTACATAAAAATATTAACGTTCGCGATGCTTATATTTAAGTTCAAAGTAAAAACAAACTTTTTTAGACGTTGTAAGACAGTACATTTTTAGTTCTTCTTGAATGCTCTGAGCTTTACAAGTACATACTAACAGCTCAGAGCTCTTCTTGTTAACCCATTTTTTAATGTCAAAAAATTATGTCTCATGTATGTCTATAAAATCGAGTTCAATCAACATAATACATCGTTAGAAACACAATGCCTGTTATTACCGATATCAATTTGCGAGTGAATTGTGGCGAAATACTCAAAACAAAAACTTTATACAAAAAACGTTATCAAACCGAAAGCCGAAGTTTTGAATTGGCCATTCGATCTCTCTTACAGATGTTTCGGAGATAGTCGGTATATTACGATTGGTAGATTAGACACGAGATCTATTTCGCAGAGGATTCCTGATAGTCTATAGCGTATTTTCTAATTCGGAATTACTCGAAATACTTGTCCATTGCAAAAACATATACATTTAAAAGAACCATTGACATGTTTGAAACTTTGGATTAATATCAATATTATGCGAGCATAACATATCATGTAAGTTGTTTTAATTTGCGCATTATGGATATATTTACAATCTATTTGTGTTTATTTATGCCAGAAAATAAATTATGTGGCTAATATTTCCAATTAAACTGCCGCCCAGATTCTGGGCGGCGAGTTTCTATGGAAAATCGGGTCGCTGGGAGTTGTATTTTTGCAGCTAAGTACATTTTAGTGCAATTATTGGGAGCAAACATATGTATCTTTAAAATGTAGTTGCAATAATTCAACTCTCAGCTTAGGTTGAGAGTTGCAATGCGCTCTCGCTTGTCCATGGGTGCAAAATGTTATCAACAATTCAAAGGTTAATAAACACTGAAACTGCAAGAGCTTATTAAAATTTACCTATCTAAACCACAAACTCATCCATTGTTTTGTACGCTGTATCCGCCATATTGGAAAATTGACCCAATATAGGTCAGGTTGCATTACACCAATACTTTGTACGTCGCGTTATGTGTTGGAGCCAAAAAGTCGATAACGATGTGGTATTCGATACAGAATACACTGTTTCAAATTTAAACATCGAGAAAAGTGTTGAAACATCGTCGTGTTTTTATCAGATTCATGCAAAGGATAACATCCGTAGGTTTCCGTTCAGCACCCATGTTTATGAAGGGGTGCATATGGACTGCCAGAGCCGCCATAGCAAAAATTATCAAAGGCTCTGGGAGTCCGTTTATATGTACTACGGGTTTAATGTGAATTAGTGTTTTCAAGCCGCAACAAATATGATGACCTGTCAAAACTGGACTAAATCAGATATGTTTTCTTCAAAACATGCATCGTACAATAAATATTTTGAGTCCTTAATAAATACCTTATCCCATGGTGAAGGATTAATTTCAGCAAGAGATCTTGCCAACTGGTTCAAAGTCTTCGAAAACAGACCATTTTCACTCATTTTATTCCTGTCAAACGTCCAGTAGTGCATTCAATAAAATATGATTTTGTAAAAATTGCAAAGAGTATAACGCAACTTCGCAAGTGATATTATTAACACACATAAACGATTTCTCATTCAATCACAGTAATGACTTGTGCTTGCAAGGGTATAAGAACTTGCCCCATATGTGAATCCAGAGGGAAAAGTCAGATTTTCAACAATGACGTAAGACCAATATTATAATGACAGTAGCAATGATAAAATCTATATTTCGGACATTTGATTTCGGATACTTATCAAGTGGCTGGAATAATTTGCGTTCAGAATACTTAAAAGTGGCTAACTTTATTGACTTAATTTCAATGTCATGTTTTTATGTTTGATTTCTGCATACTGAAAGAGCACATGATAATGATTATTTTGAAATATACCTGTCATTTTGCCAATTACAATGTGTTTATTTACATATAATTTTATTAGTTCATCTTGAATGCTCTGAGCTATTATTAGTACATACGTACAGCTCAGAGTTCTTCCTTGTAACCCTTTTTTCATGTCAAAAAATTATGTCTCACGTATTTCTATAAAATCAACCTAATACATCGACCTGTTATGGTCACAATATACTAAAAGATTTCCTACACAAATTCAATGTGAAAGCAATAACTTTAACAAAAAATAAAGTCAAACTTTTGGGCATAGACATCCCCATAACCATATCTTTTCTTAAAGAGCATTCCAAGCCGCACTGATTTAAACAATAAAAAAGGGGGGTCATAAGTTATGCAAGAAAGAACTCGACGTGAATCAGCAGTCACTGTTTTATGGCCATCTATTTACTGGCTTTGTACCAGTTGAGAATGGTTTCCCGCCATCTGTCAAAGTCTCATGTAGTCTCCAACCTTCAAGCAAAAGAGTGAATTTCTGTTAAACATCAATGTTTTCCCTACCACATGCACAAATAAACATTCTAAAATAAAGCCATGGCAAGTGCCCCTACAGAGAATTGTGTCTTCTTACAAAAGATGTTCATGTTTTTAGAGAGTATAGCATTGCACTCCAAAATATTTTAGTATATTGTAACCTTATTACCGATATCAATTTGCAAGTGAATTAGGAGGGTCAATAGCTGGGAGTTTGATTATTGCAACTAGTAATTTTATTCATCCAGGTTAAGTCTTTAAAAAAATAAGACCTAATGTTATTATTTATAATTTGAATTTGTTATTGGCATGAGCTGATTGCTATTTTTTTCAATCTGAAAGTACTTGTAAGTATTAGTACAAAGATTATCTACGGTAGTTGCAATATTCAAATTTAACAGCCAGGTATGTATGACCATCTGGGTTGCTGGCAGATGTATTATTTCAAACTCACATGCCCAATCTATTCACAAAGATATCATAACATAGTCATAGTCAGAACTTTTTAATGTTGAGCCCTTTAACTATGCATATGTACAAATAACTCAAATTATTTAATACCAGTTGACAAGTCAATTTAATTTGTTGTGCAAACAATTATTTTTCCTTTTATATAGGGTGACATTCTGGTTCAAGCATTGTGTTTGTATAAGTTTGTGCATGAGGTGTTTTTCCCTAGCCCTTTTTTCGTGGCGCTGCGCCACGCTGATGTTCTGAAGCGCTTTTGCCCTTTTCAAAGGCAAAACCCGCCACAGGCCCTTACTGATAACATCTTAATTGCCCCTTGACCAACCTTCTTAGCCGAATAGTATCCAATAATGGCGCAAAAGCAGCAAAGATGCGCACAGTTGTTAATTAGTCATGCATGATTGACCCCATGTAAATATCAGTTGATAAGTAAACTAATCAGTCCCTAATGTGTACTCTTCAACGATAAAATCTTGGACAGTTACTAAGGAGACTTTGAATGAAAACTGAGTGTTATCCTCAATGACATTGTACATTTCATAAATAATACAGTATTGTAAAATATCAAAACATTTATTTCTGCAAGTTATTTAATTTTCAAAAGTTGTTTCTTAATTGTTCTGGTCTTTTAGTTAAGTAATTATTTTAACAATTATTGTACCAATACTACCATATATACTAATTTAACAAAATGAGAATTAGGCGCACATATACGATTATACGTTGCTATGCACATCTGTGGCTTACATCATTTGAACAATATGGCTGACAATATGGAAAATAAATTGTAACTAGCTGCAAAAATGACAAATATCAATCAAAAACATGGGAATCACACAGTTAGGACGGATTAATGAAATGCCTGTGATAACTAAAGATGAATAAAACGTATAAGATACAATCAACATATTTATTTTGGCGGCTAGCTAATGACTTTCTCCATTTCATTCTATATTCTTTTTTACACATCTGTATTATTAGGACTTGTTCATGTTTTTTGTTGAGCAAGGTCATTCACCAAAATTAAGAGAAAAATACAATATTTTTTATTGATAAATTAAACAATCATTTAAACTTATTAAACTGTCACAATACACAAATATTTCAGAACACTGATGTGGATGTGTATTTATACTGTCCATCATGTCAAAAGGGTTGGTTAGAAGGAAAGACGTGCCACCCAAACCACATTGGTGCAAGCATAGAGTTTCCAGGCATCTTCATAAAGCAAGACTTTGTATCTGAAACAGAAGAAGCAAATATTTCCAGCAAGATATATCAGACTCCATTTGTAGACTCGCAGTCGGGTAGAAGAAAACAGGTAACTCCATTTCCTAACCAAAACACTTGAAAATAAAATTAGCTGTTCCATGACAAAACCAACATCAGTGGCATAAGTATTGGGGAGCATTGATCAGGGCAGGAAAATTATGTTATAAGGCACTCTTCCTGTAGGACAACTTGCAGTGATTTTCTCCGTTCATCCTAGTGCGCATTGTGCAGGTCCTATGTCAAGGGTAGGGTTTGTTTATTTACAATATGTGTTTATGATAATTTATTGTACTTAATATGACAGAACTTTATTGTGTTTTTTAATAAATATTTAAGATGTTACACAGCTGTACCTATTTATTTTTACATCAATTATTGAATATATCATTACAAATTACTTGCCCTCTCTGACAACCAACCCAGGCATTTCCACAGAATTTTGTTAAGAATAAGGGACATATACTCACAGTTGGCAATGGGTTCGATTTTGTCCTTAATTTTTAGCTCGGCTGTTTTACTGAGGTATTGTCATAGCCTCTTTGTCATCCGCTGTCCGGGCATCGTGCTAAAACCTTTACATTGGCTCTAAAATTAAAGTGCTTCCACCTACAACTTTGAAACATCATATGTACATGCACCTTGATGAGTTCTACATGCCACACCCAGTCAAGGTCACTGCAGCCGAGCGTGGCACCCGTTATGCGGTGCTCTTGTCATATGTAAATTTCTTCATTACTTCAGAACACATTCAAGCACACTCATTAATTATTGAAAATTTAGGAACAAGGGTGTTTCTGAATAGAAATTTCAGACACAGGGGTACCCGTTTTTGGAAATTAAGACACAGGGGTACCCTGATGGAGAAATTCATGTACTGGTGACATGGGTTGTAAATGCGAGCAACCTAACCTACATACATGTAGCAGCCCTGTATCCATATCATTCAGCTTGTCCTTTTCTAAAAATTACAAGTCGGAACCAGTGGAATTATTACGCCCTGTTGATTGAGTTGCTGGTTTTATTTTAGTTTTGAAGAGCTTCATCCTTCTTTTCAGGACTTTGGACCTAAAGTCAACTTCAAGAAAAAGAAACTAAAATGTGGAAATTTTTGTGGATTACCAGAATTTAGCAAAGATCTTCATGACAGGATGTTGAAACTCGATATTCTGACAGACTTTGTCCCTGTAGAACAGTGTCACTTGGAGTATTCCCCTGAAAGAGGTTCATCAATTGACCCTCATTTTGATGATTTCTGGGTGTGGGGAGAGCGTCTTGTCACCCTAAACTTACTTTCTGACACAGTTCTCTACTTTGTTAGTGACGAACATCCAAATGTGGAAGTCCAAGTCCCAATGTTCCAAAGGTCTTTAATAGTGGTGTACGGGGCAGCCAGAGACAAGTGGAAGCATGGTATACACAGGGCAGATGTCAAGAAGACTCGGCTAGCGGTCACTTTGAGAGAGCTCTCTCCAGAGTTTAGTAAGGGTGGAAAGAAATGGGATGAAGGAAAAATCTTATTGGATATAGCTCTGACCTTTAAGGGACAAGCTGTTGGCACTACTACTAATGCAAGATAATGCTGTTATCTTTTTAATTACAGATAATTATATCAATACCCATATTTTATAATGTGTATTTGCTATTGTATTTATTTAATTTGCTTGTTGATGTGTACAACTTATGTGTGTGAATATAGTGATTGACCATTGGTGAAAGGTTTAATAGATTTTAATATTTCATCTGGTAGCAACACTCAATACTACACCGCTTGCATACACACATAGGCTTACGACTGTTCTATATCCTTGCAATCACTCAAACTTCCTATGCTCCTGGCTTTATATTGACTGTTGTGTGTTTGTTTTTTCTTCTCCAGATTGTACCATTTTATTATGCTCCCCCAAAATTTATTTTGGGGGAGCATATAGTCGCCGCTTCGTCTGTCCGTGTGTGCTTCTGTCTTTCCATGTGTGCGTCTGTCTGTCCGTGTGTGCGTCTGTCTGTCCGTCCGTGCACAATTTTTGTCCGGGCTATTTCTCAGCAACTAATGACCGGAATTCAATGAAACTTTATGGGAAGCTTCACTACCAAGAGGAGATGTGCATATCATCAGCAGGTTCTGGTCGGATGATTTTTCACAGAGTTATGGCCCTTTGAATATTTTCTATAAAAAAATTATTGTCCCCCCAACTACAGTGCCCTCAAGACGTTTCCTTTTATCTGAATATATAGTGCAATATTGTGACAAAAAAAACTTTGGAGAGCATCACCCGTCTCTGACTGTTTCTTGTGTATAAAAGTAGCAAAAACACTAAAGTTGATTACATTTACATAATTACAAACAGACCAGTTGCAATTGATCTGTATTTTGACTAACATTTGCTCTCTTTCACTGATTAATACAAAATGTTGTTCTTTGTGTATGCCAAACTTTTAAACTGACAGTTTTTTGTAACAATTATTCATAACATAGAGGATATTTGTTGGATGCAGTGGATTATCGATTTTAATTCACGAGTGATCATAGAAAATAATATTTTCACGAGTGGCGCAGCCACGAGTGAATATATAAATTTTCTATGATCACGAGTGAATTTAAATCGATATTCCACCGAATCCAAATAATTTTCTTTTTATTTTATGTTTTTTTACAGTTTATATACATTGTTAAAGAGTTTAACTAAAGAATTTCGCTGGGATAATGACGTCATTTCGTCCAAAAAATGACGTCATTTCACAGTAAACAGTGAAAATTATCGATAATTTTCACTGATAATTTTCATTGTTTGAAACAGTGAAATTATCAGTTTTAATTCACTGATATTTCTCTATAAACCACCGGAAAGCATAAAATAAACTGTCTTTATCTTGTGATATCACTGATAAGAAGCAATTATTCAAGACATGAATTATACAATTTTATTTCAAATTTACACCCTCTAAATCAGGACTGTATGCAATATTCATTTTAGCCTTTTGTACATCATGTTTTCTTCCAGTTGCTGTATTATTTAGTTTAAACCTATTAATTTAAGATCGATTGCATCGAAAGCCTTAGGCTTATTGAAACACTATCAAGGCCGTTTCCTGGGCCTAGAACCAGTACTTGTTGTCTTTGGGGGAGATCTAAAGAACGCTCCCACAGTGGGGATCGAACCCTAGACCTTCCGGTGGCTAGGCGAACACCATTTACATTACACCACAGAAACCTTAAATGTATTATTTAGTCCAGTTCTAATGGCAATTAAACATGTACAATTTCTTCCTGTACTTATGTTTTTCATATTTCTGGTACTTAAGTCCTGCAAAACTAGTGATACATATCTAAGTTACAAAACTACCCAAAAGTCTTAACGATTGCATACAGTACTTAACAAGCCAGATTAGTTGTTTCCATAAATGCCAATCACATGCATATAAATCTTTCCGGTCAGTGTTCTAAAATATTGCAAGTGCAATATATGTTAAATGTGGACTTGTTAGCTAGAGTTAAATAGTTCAAGAAAACTATTGTTGAAATCATTTTAAAGGGGCCTTTTCACGTTTTGGTAAATTGACAAAATGAGAGAAAAAATGTTTCAGATTTGCAAACTTTCGTTGTAGTTATATTTGTGAGGTAACAGTTATACTGAACATTTACCATGCTATTATATATCCATTGTATGCATCTTTTGACGATTTAAAAACCTGAAAATTATAAAGCATTGCAACGCGAAACAATTAAATAATTTGGAGTTCTGTTGTTGTCGTTATATTTTGTGATACTACAAGGATTGCTTCGTATTAAATTCATAACTCCTTGTATGAGCACAGATGACCAAGTGGTCTTTACATTTGTACTCCAGGGGTCAGTGATTCCAGTCCAGGTTAGGGTTACTTTTTTTCTTTTTTAAATTTTATTCATGTTTTTTTGCTGCAGATTTTACGATCCAATGTTTACATTATTAATATAAAGCATTTAATAACAAACTTCAGTACATGCCAAAATCTGTGAAAAGGCCCCTTTAAATACAAATGTGTGTTGTTACAGTATCTGTATTGCTGATCCAGACTAAATGTCACCAAGAAAATACAATGTACCACTACAATAATATGTCATATTTTGAATGTCTTGTTAAAACTTACATAAGCACAGTGGCGGCCTTAGTGTTCCCCTTAAATGGTATGTGATAAAAAAACATGATTTTCTGGAAGATATATGATACAATTATCGCACTAACAATTTATTGTTTACAAGTTGCATCATGCGAGACATATAATTTGATAAAGGAATGTTTATTGTCTTGCTTAGAATTTCAAACAATAGACAACCAACATAGCTCATAAAGATTTTAAGAGTGTAGCAAAACCAGGGCAAGGCAATACATGTATTGTGAAAAATCTCACTCTATTTTGACATAACATCTCTGTGCACATTTTTTGATGTTTTTTTTAATACAAAAATTATGCATCAACATCCCATTCATTTGGTAACCAGAGTCCTTGATATCACAGATCAGTTTGATTAAGAATTTCCTCTGACTTCCTGAACTTCACCTCGTCCCTGTACTTCAGATGATAGGGCTCATGTCTTCGTTTCAGAGGTTCATTGGGATCAGTCTCCAAGGGATTATCAAATATTGTGGAGATCACAACCTTCCGCTGAGCACGCCCAGGATTACGATTTAATTTCTCACCATGATACCTGTTAAAATATTGAAATCATTAAATAAATAATGTAAACTATACTGAGAGCTTTAAGAGGATAAAATAATCTATCTTTTAATGTTTAAGAACAGATAACACATAATTTGATAGACAATACATATTTTATGTTCAAAGCATGTTGCATCCAAAAAGAAAAGTAAAGTAAAAATGACCTTTTTATCAATTTCTTTGCATTTTTTAGTCTAACTAAATTCCTAAAAAGGTAAACCACCTGTTTATGTGTACATGAGTAAAAAAACCCATGTCTATTTCAAATAATTCCCTTACCCTAGCCCCTTCCTATCTCTAGGGTTCTGGCCTTCACTGTCTAGTGCCTCTGCCCGGCCCCTGATTGTTGACCCTAATCCTTCCCCGTCAGTCCAGCCCTGAGTTTCCAAAATACGACGACCAACTCCTTTTGTATGTGCTTCAAAGTTGCCAATTGTAGCAGGTTTCCCTTCTGTATTTTTACCTTTATTCTTTTTCTTGATAGCAATACCTGCAGTAACAAATAAAATACTAGATTACTACAGTTGTAGAATAATAACTATAGCGCACTAAAGTTGTATTTAACAAAAAATATGAAACATATGCCCCTATATATGAAAACATAACTATTATGTTACTAATTCTATGTACAAATACTGTTAAGCACAATAGTGACAAAGAATAGCCCAATATTCATATCATCAATGTAGCAAGTTTGGAATGAGCCCCATTGTTTTAGCAAACAGTGTTGACGCCAGACAAAATCAGTCATGAACACACAGCTCAAAAATATAATTATTATAAGTCCGAATTAGATCAAGCTAGGGTGAACTTGCATGATATGTGTAGATTTGGGATGGTCATAATTTCTATTACAACGTTTAACAAAAATACAAATTAAAGAATACCAGCTGTAAATCTATCTGTGGCTTCAATTCCGTCCCTGCGTCTCTTATCCTGCCTAAGCTTGAGGAAGTCCCTAGCATCTTTGTCGCCCGCACCTTCCTCGTAGTAAGCACTCATATCTACGTCCCAGTCATCTGCTGTCTGCTCATCAAAATCTAGTCACAAATCAGATGTTTTCTCTTAGAGTTTTGTCTACTACTAGTATGTGTATCATTTTTGTTGCTATCAGTGTGACTTCCTAATTTCGTCATTAATTACAAAATATAAATAAAATTATTAATACACCAACAACAAAATGCAATGGTATTTAAATGTGTAAACGTTTTTAAGAGTACATAAATTGAAAATACCAGAAAAAGTTTTAAATAAATGAATAAAAATAAAATATTTCATGAAAGATACATCATACAAAACAAGAACAACAAAAATCAGCAAGCTCTCTATTTTTGTGCCTTCCTTCGAAGAAGAGGGGGTATGTTGATTTGCTAGAGTCGGTCGGTCTGTCTGTTGGTAGACCAGTTTGTTTTGGATCAATACCTCGTCATCAAATTGACCAATTGACTTGATACTTCACATGTGCATTGGCCTTGAACAGTAGATGACCCTTATTGAAATTTTAGTAACTTGGTCGAAGGTCAAGCTCACTGTTCCAATAAGTGTGAAAATCGTTTCCGATCAATAACTCATAAACAAATTGACAAATTAGCTTGATACTACTCATGTGCATTGGCCTTTACGAGTAGATGACCCCTGTTGAAATTTTAGTCACTTGGTCAAAGGACAAGGTCACTGCCACAATAAGTGTGAAAATCGTTTCCGATCAATAACTCATCAGGAATTGACCGATTTGCTTCATACTTCACATGTGCATTGGACTTGGACAGTAAATGACCCCTATTAAAATTGGGGTCACTAGGTCAAAGGTAATGGTCACTGTCACAATAAGTCGGAAAATCGTGCCTGATCAATAAATTATCAACAAATTGACCAATTGACTTGATACTTCTCAGGTGCATTCGCCTTGGACATTCGATGACCCCTATTGAAATTGGGGTCACTAGGTTAAAGGTCAAGGTCACTGTCACAATAAGTGTGAAAATCGTTTCAGATCAATAACTTGTCAACAAATTGATTGATTGGCTTGATACTTAACATGTGTATTGGCCTTGGACAGTAGATGACCTCTATTGAAATTGGGGTCAATAGTTCAAAGCCCTGTTTTGGGGGCATATGTCTCCTACCGCATAACTCTTGTCTATGTTTATGTTGTGTGTATAGAGTTTATGAACAGTAAAAATTAAAAAGAACTTAACATATTGAGTTGCTTTAATAAAAAAAAATTCAAAATTTTGAATGGTATCAATCAACATTAGCTGTGAAAACTCTTTTAAATGAAAATCCAACAAAGGCTACACGTAAAAGTGTCTTCACTGATAAGACTATGCAGGCTAGTCTGGGACATCACTTACATGTAAATGAAAATCCACAAAAGGCTTAAAGTGCCGTCACTGATAAGATATGCAGGCTGCACATGCTAATCTGGGACATCACTTAAAGCACATGTAATAAGCCTTCTTTTTGCAGATGACGGCTCAATTTGTGTTGGCTCAATTTGTGTTTTTGCCTAAGTTACCTCCATCCTGGGCTTGCCAGTACTGGGCGTCGGTGTAAAACACCAGCCCACTGCCTCCCTTTTCCCATTTCAGCTCTATTTCCTCCTCAAACAACCGTTCTGTATTTCTCTCCTGGTTGGAAACATCGTCATAGAGAGCTTCGTGTCTCTCCCATTCTTCACACGAATCATTATCCTACAGAAACAACAACAGCAAATTATAACTTTCACATCACCTTATCTATCCAAATTTTTTTTTTTTTCTTATTGTATTAAACAAATGTTAGGCAGATGTCTGAAAACTGTTGATCTGGTTAACAAGACAAATTATGACTGGGTAATTTATTAATTAAGTAAGACTCAGACTGTTTGAAAAAAAGAAAAGAAAAATAAATCCCATTAGCAACTGAATAAAGTTATGAAATAATTGTAGAGCTATTGAAAACATCTTTGAAACATATTTTGTTCTTTTTTTTCTTCTAAATCTTCGGTGATTTCAAGTTCTAAATTACAATGTAACCACAGTGACACATTTGCAACAGATTTACAAAACCAGCACATGTCATATGTGACAATATCCTTTCACTTAGTCCCTTTCATAACCAAAGCTATATATCGTAAGAAACATTATGCATATAATGGTTGTTAGCAATAATGATAATAATCTTTAAACTTAAGCAATACAATTGTACACATAAACAAGATATGTGTTTGTCAGAAACACTATGTCCCCTTCTGCACCGCTTTGAAGTTATATATTTGACCTTGAAGGATGACCTTGACCTTTCACCACCACTCAAAATGTGCAGCTCCATGAGATACACATGCATGCCAAATGTGAAGTTCTTATTTTCAATATTGAAAAAGTTATGGCAAATTGTTAAAGTTATAGCAAACAAAGCAACCAACCAACAAACAGGGCAAAAACAATACGTCCCTCACTAAAGTGGTGTGGGACAAAAACAATGAAAATGATGCTGTTGCATGTGTGTACAACGAGAACAGTAAAAAAAGAATAAGATTTTATTTTAATTGTACCATAACCAATTTGTACTTTGGCTTTTAGTTTTGTCTAGCATTTAAATTAACTATACATGTTTGTAGGCAATAGGTACATAAACATATTTTATTGGTGTGGCAAAAAATTAATTTTTGTCGAGCAACTTTGAAAGGTTGTCTGACCAGTTGCCTGACACTTTTCAGTCTGTAAATGTATTTTAGTTAATACAAATGTAAATAGATGACCATGTTATATTTCATCTTCAACTTACACAAACTATAGATTTTTTTTTTAAGATGTTATACATCTAATATTACGATGTCTTATCTCATGTCCCTGTAATGTTTACCTTTTCACTTCCATCCTGTTTTCCTATCATTTTTTCTTCAATATTTAAATCCATTCTTCGCCTGGCTTCATCATCTCTCCATGATTTCTTACTTTTCTTTCTCGGTTTTATTGACGCGGAGTCAGATTCAGAAATCCCAGACTTCTGATTCACATTTTCTGTCACTAGTTTGTGTCCAGATGCAGTCAATACCTCACATTCAGCTTCATGACTGCCTTCCACGACGTCATTTCCATAGTCAAAGGGCACACTGCCATACTGTTTATTAGTTCGAGTTTTAGGGAATGTCAGCCCTAACTTTGAAATTACTTTAGGTGGTAGTCTACACTGTTTAATAAAGTCGAGAAATACCAAGGTAGGAGTGCCAACATTCCCATTTGGCATGATATCTGGTGGGTTCATTTCGGGCAACACTTTGAGATCTTGCTCTGTAAACAATTCTCTATCTGATGGAACCTGTTTTCTTTCTCCTCTTGTCACCATCTTGCTTTTTTCTAAATCAATAGCACAAACATGTACTTGCAGAAACATCATTATTTAGTACAATGTCCACTATTTGCAAATGTATCAACTCTACGACATAATTGATGCTCATTTGATGCCACACATTTTTATACAAACATAAGCTTGCATTGTTTTAACAGTGATCATTTACAGTAATTTTATTTCTTGTTAATACAGGAAATCGTTTTATACTGACAACTACATTTTTACATGCTCAAACAAAGGGTGAGAAGTTCCTTATAAAAACAAGTTTAATGCCTCTTGGCAACATGCAAATTCTGCAACTTTTGCCTTTAGTGTGACTTTGACCTTTGCCCTTGGAGTGATACATGTTGGACTTTAAAAAAAGGAATCATGATATAAAACTCAAGAAACCTTTTCTCCAAACATTGACATTTCGGAGATGAGTAACAGTTTGGATCTGACCTTTGACCTCTAATTTTGAGCTAGATGTTTAGGCTAGGAAGACCGTTTTTTCACATGACAAATTTTCTTTACATGTTTACAGTTTGTGGATTATTTTAAACTTTCATTATGAATTTACAGTCTGGAAAAGCCGTTCTGTGGCAAAATCTTTAATCTTTGAGCGTGTAATTGACCATTGAGGTCAGGAGACCTTTAATACACGCCACCACACATTGTCTTTCCATGGTAGGAAATAAAAGCAAGTTATGTGATGATAGTTACAGTTTGGACAAACTGTTTTATGACCAAATTTGATGTTTGATCTCCTAATGTAAATTATTAACCTATGAAGTAAGGAGACTGGTGGTACAAGCGATACGCTGTCTCTTCATGGATGTCATTTCTGGCACATTATTATGAACTCTGGACAAGGTGTTTTATGCCCAGATTTGACCTTTGACCTTAAATAGTGACATAGACCTTTGACCGGCTTTGAGGTTAGGAGGCAGTTGTTACATGCAACACATCTCCTCATAATGGTACATTATGGCAAATTATTTTGAAATTGCATGATGATTGATAAAGTAACATTCCAAAAAAGCTCTTTAATAGGCAAGTTTGACCTTTAATCTCTAAGTGTGAACTTGACTTTTTAGATCATGAGACAATTTTACAGGTGGAATCTTGTCTCCTCATGATGGTATTTGTTGTAAGTAATTTGATAACTGCAAGATAAATGAAAAAGCGACAGAGAGAAAAGACAAACATGCAAAATTTCACCTTTGACCTTAAAGATTCAAGATTTAATGTTTATTGCTATGTGGCCTTGCATCATCTTGTCATACAATTTCAATACACTTAAAGTTTATAATTTAAGTGAGACCTTGACCTTGTAGATATCGACTTAATTCTTTCGCATGACACACTGTCCAATCATGGTGAACAAATGTGCCAAATGATTTTAAAGTCTCACAATAAATGACAAAGTTATGGCCTGGGCAAGCTCATTTATGGGCAAGTTCAAGTGTGACCTTGACCTTGGAGATATCGACATACTTCTTTCGCATGACACACCGTCCCATGATAGTGAACAAATGTACCAAGTCATTTTTAAATCTAACGATAATTAAATGACATAGTAATGGTCCGGACAAACTTTCGGTTTAAAATGCACTAAGTGACCCCGTGATCTAGTTTTGACCCAGCGTGACCCATATTCAGACTTGACCTAGACATCATCTAGATGCAACTTCTGACCAAGTTAAATGAAGATCGGATGACATTTTCGAGACAGACAGACGGACCCACAGACCGACCGACAAAGTGACACCTACATGTATATAGCCCCCATTACCAATGGTAATGGGGGTATAATTAGGTCTCAAGTTTGTCATAAAGACCGAATTCAATCTACCTCATACATCGTAACAAACACAATACCTGTCACCATCGACATAAATGTGCGTCTTTTTGTGGATAAACGCTCAAAACAACAAGAGATGTGTTTGTCGGAAACACAATGCCCCCTACTGCGCCGCTTTGAAATAATTTTTTTTGATTATATCCCTTTAAAAATTATAACTTCCATTTTGAAAATGATCTGTACCTGCCAAATGATATAAAATAGAAATTATCTCCCTTTAAAGCTTGTTACTTCCCTTGAAGAATGACCTTGAACTTGACGTTTCACCACTCAAATGTGCAGCTCCATGAGATACACATGCATGACAAATATTAAGTTGCTATCTTCAATATGGCAAAATTTGACATTTGACCTTGACCTTTGAAGGATGAACTTGACTTTGACCTTTCACCACTCAAAATGTGCAGCTCCATGAGATACACATGCATGCCAAATATCAAGTTTCTATCTTCAATATTTAAAAAGTGATGGCCAATGTTAAAGTTTTTGGATGGACGGACAGACGCCATATATTTGAAATTTGACCTTGAAGGATGACCTTCACCTTTCACCTTTCAAAATGTGCAGCTCCATGAGATACCCACGCATGCCAAATATCAAGTTGCTATCTTCAATATTTAAAAAGTTATGGCCAATGGTAAAGTTTTTGGACGGATGGACAGACGCCATATATTTGACATTTGACCTTGAAGGATGACCTTGACCTTCACCACTCAAAATGTTAAGCTCCAGGAGAAACACATGCATGCCAAATATCAAGTAGCAATCTTCAATATTTAAAAAGTAATGGCCAATGTTAAAGTTTTCGGACGGACGGAATATTTGACATTTGACCTTAAAGAATGACCCTGACCTTCACCTTTCATCACTCAAAATGTTCAGCTCCAGGAGATACACATGCATGCCAAATATCAAGTTGCTATCTTCAATATTCAAAAAGTTATGACCAATGTTAAAGTTATCGAACGGACGGAATATTTGACATTTGATGTGAAGGATGACCTTGACCTTCACCTCTCACCACTCAAAAGGTTTCGCTCCAGGAGATACACATGCATGCTTATATCAAGTTGCTATCTTCAATATTTAAAAAGTTATGGCCAATATTAAAGTTATCGGACGGACAGAATATTTGACATTTGATGTGAAGGATGACCTTGACCTTCACCTCTCACCACTCAAAATGTTTCACTCCAGGAGATACAAATGTACATGTATGCCAAATATCAAGTTGCTATCTTCAATAGTGAAAAAGTTATGGCCAATGTTAAAGTTTTTGGACGGAAGGACAGACGCCATATATTGGACATTTTACCTTGAAGGATGACCTTGACCTTCACCTTCCACCACTCAAAATGTGCAGCTCCATGAGATGCACATGCATGCCAAATATCAAGTTGCTATGTTAAATATTGAAGATGTGTTCGTCTGAAACACAATGCCCCCTTTTGCGCCGCTTTGAAATAAAAAATTTTTTTACCTTTGACCTTGAAGGAAAGGATGACCTTGACCTTCCACCACTCAAAATGTGCAGCTTCATGAGAACGGCGCTTTGAATTATTTTTTTTTTACCTTTGACCTTGAAAGATGACCTTGAACTTCCACCACTCAAAATGTGCAGCTTTATGAGAACACCACTTTAAAAAAAATTAGAATTTGTTTGACCTTTGACCTTAAAGGATGACCTTGACCTTGAACTTCCACTGCTCAAAATGTGCAGCTTCATGAGTTACACATGCATGCCAAATATCAAGTTTCTATCTTCAATAATGCAAAAGTTATGGCCAACGTTAAAGTTTTTTCCGGACGGACGGACAGACTGACATACACACATACTGACTGACGGACAGTTCAACTGCTATATGCCACCCTACCAAGGGGCATAAAAAGTTATGACCTTTAAAGTTTTCGGACGGACGGACGGACAGACTGACATACTGACTGACAGTTCAACTGCTATATGCCAACCTACCGGGGGCATAAAAGTTTATAAAAACCGTAATCAAGCCCAAAACCAAATTTTGAATTGACGATCCAATCTATCTTATTCAGGTTCAGATAGTAGGTGTAGCATGATTGGTTGATCAGACATGAGATCTATCTTGCCTAGGATTGCAGAGATAGTCGATGCATACATAAGCAGTTTCATATTTCGGAATACTCAGCATTTTCCATTGCAAACACATATTTTCATGAACTGTTGACATGTTTGAAACTTGGATTAATAATTAATCTAATAATTACAGGTCCCGGTGGTTAGTATTTTTCCCAGGCCCTTTTTGGCTGCGCCATGCCGACTTTCATAAGCGCCCCTCTGCCCTTTTCAAAGGAAAAAGCCACAATGCACCCTTATTGATAAAATCTTTATTGCCCCTTGACCAAGCTTCTAAGCCGACTAGTATCTGAGTATGGCCCCAAGCAGCGAAGATTCAGGCAGTTGTGTATTAGTCATGCGTGAATAACCCTGTGTCAATATCAATAGATAATTTCACTGGCTTATACCTAGCATACTAATCGGTCTGTAATGTGTACTCGTCCACGATAAAATCGTTGACAGTTACATCGGAGATAAAAACCTCGATTTCATCCTCGTGGAAATTGTGCATTTCATGCATGATATAGTAATATCAAAACATTTATTTCTATGTGTAATTAAATATAAAAAACACAAACAAGTTGTATCTTTATCGTTATGGTCGTTTAGATTATTAATTTTTGAAACAATTACTGAACTGTTTACAAATTAAATTAACTGCGAATTGCGTATAAGATGGACATATTATACGATTTTACGTTGATATATGCACCTGTCGCTAACATCATTTTAACAAGATGGCGGAAAATACAGAAAATAAATTGTGACTCTCGGAAAAAATGGCAAATAAAAATCAAATAAACGATGGAGATCATAGTATTACATTTAGAAGAAATTACTGAAATGCAAATTAATGCATGTGGTAACGAACGATGCATAAAATATTTTAGATACCAACATATTTATTAGTAATCTACTCTGTGGATACATGTATATGAAACGAAAACAAGTGTTTGCAAATTGTTAGTGTTCAGTTTACTCACAAAGTAGAAACATCTGACAGGAGAATCGTTAGAACATCAAGGGTTTTTCTGCCTATTTTGGGAAAAGGAGTCTGACTAAATTGGGAATTTTTATCGACAAAATTGTACATTTTGGGAATTTTCGAGTCGATGAAACGGTCAATTTGGGAATTTATCATGCTAAAATAAGTAAGTGGTTTTACAAAAAAAACATGTTTTTAATTGTTATTTTGTCTTCAAAAACGCACTGGTAACAGATAAGTAAGTCACACAAGCCCTCCCTTGGCAGAGCTATAGTACAGCCATGGGTACTTTCATACTTGAAAGCATTTGATGAACTTGAACTTGGAGACTGAACAACAACTTTCTTACTAGGCTCCGAAGAAGAATTATCGACCGAGTCGGACAATGGAACAGCCATGGGTATTTCACTTGCTTGCACTGCTTGTTCGGGGTTACTAGAGGGAGTAAAAGATTCAGCGATTTTCGCAAACATCGACGTTATCGTCGAACATCCTTTTGCATCTCTTTTTCTTGGTTTTTTGCTGTAGTACTTATAGTTATGGGAAGCCATACTTGAAAATAAGCGTCTACAGATTTGGACTAGATTGTGCGGCTCTATATACTTGTTATAATGCGTAACAGTTCGAACCTTATCGCTGTCAATGTTGGCAGATGCATCTGGCAAATACACCTGCTAAAATCTGAGTCGCTAAAGGCTTAATTACGTCACGGATGAAGGGAAGTCACTCTTTCGATATAAATTATGTTTACTTTTTACGATTTTTTGAAAGAATATTTTTTTTAGAATTGGGAAATATGTAATCAAAATTCGATTGGGAACAGGTCCGTTTGCTTGAATGCCTCCGTTGTCCGGAGGCGCAGACAGTGCAGAAAAACCCCTAACATGGAATAAGACAAACATGGTTTCATTTATATATTAGTGGATCTGTTTATAATCGGATTCATATGCATATATTGCTTTATTAAGTGTGTCATGCTGTACAGTGTACTGAAACAGCATGGAACTTTAATGGAAGACATAGCAAGGTAAATATATGAATATTAATTAAAGTTAGTTAAATACATCAATTACCATTAAATGTGCTTGTTTATATCTTTTTATGTTTTTACCACAACTGCCTCTGATAAAATTAAATGTTTCTCTCAAAACCAGGTATACACAGAACGTTTTTGCATTTTTTTCCTAAACTGCATGTTAAAATGCTTTTTTGGAAGTAATGCGCCATGCGCCTTTGCCCTCCTGGGAAAAACACTAGCGGTGTAGTGGATGAGGTGTCCGCCTAGCAATCGGGTGTTCGTGGGCTCGCTCCATACTCAGGGACTGGGAGCGTTCTCAGTATCTCCTCCATAGAAATCAAGTACTGGTTCTTCCCAGGAAATGGACTTGACAGTGTCCATATCTGCCTATAATAGGCCTACCTGTAATAATCAACAATTGACTGCAGGAAGTACGAAGTAGAATAACAATTGTTGACAGCTAGATTGCACTTTACCTGTACGCAGTTGTTAACCACTATCAACAAAGCGGGGGTTTGGGGGCGATAGCCCCCATTACTAAGGAAATATATAGGATAAAAGGGGCCCCAGATACTAAGGAAATATATAGGATAAAAGGGATTATTAGGTGTTGCATACCGGTAAAGTTCAATTGCCCCTTGTTGACTGTTGTTTTTACCTGAATTCGCAGGCATTTTGATTTTAAAGATGTAACAGATCTGCGTCATAATTTCACCATCTATTCCTATCCAATGTTTTTTATTATACATTTTTAAAAACTCTCCGAATTTGTGCTTGTGTACTTTAACAACACAACATTTCGAACGTTTTCCAGACGGTGGCAATAATTCCGACTTTTTCGGATCCAAAGAAGACACTGATTCTGGTCTGTTTCGGAAATGAAAACAATCGAAACCTTTGGACTCTGTGAACTGTGAAAAATAATTCCTAAGATCTTTAGAGTGGTATTCTGGTGGAATATTATTGATAATTGCGTAAAGTACATTGGTTTCCGTGTTGTCGGACTCCATTTTGATGAACAAGTATCATTAGAAGCTCGCGTTCTTTCATAAAAGACATAGTAAAGCGTCTATATAACCAAGATGTATCAAGGTTACATTATGCTTCTTAGGTTAATTGCCACTAACAAATCAGATCGAAAATGGTCTTGTTCCTAGATGGGCAAATTAATTATGTTGCAGTTTGTAAAATGAACATTTGATGTAAAAAAAGATACGCATTCCGAAATCTTCTATTGTTTATTTTGTTTTTATATTTTCGGGAAGCATAATTTTATACTAGCCAGTTTGTCCTTCCTTACTTCCTTCCTTCCTTCCGTCACACTTTTGTTACAGTTTCTCATAGCACCTTCAATATTTTACCGATGTCTTATATATTTGGCATGTAGGTACCTTGCACAGACCTCTACCTTTTGACGAGGTTTGAAGTTATTGGGGTCAAGGTCGCCAAGGCTAATAATAGATTGTCTGTCACACTCTTGTTAGTTTCTCATAGCGCCTTCAATATTTTACCGATCTCTTACACATTTGGCATGTAGGTTTCTTGCATGGATCTCTACACTCTGATGAGGTTTGAGGTCTCTAGGGTCAAGGTCGCCAAGGCTTATAATAGATTGTCTGTCACACTCTTGTTACAGTTTGTCATAGCTCCTTCAATATTTTACCGATCTCTTACATATTTGGCATGTAGGTACCTTGCCTGGACCCCTACCTTTTGACAAGGTTTGAGGTTACTGGGGTCAAGGTCACTGAAACTAATAATATATTTTCCGTCACACTTTTGTTGATGTTTCTGATAGCTCCTTCAATGTTTAACCGATATCTTACATATTTGGCATGTAGGTACCTAGCATGGACCTCTACCTTTTGATGAGGTTTGAGGTCACTGGGGTCAAAGTCAAGGTCACAGAGGCTAATAATAGATTTTCTCAACATCAAACAAGGGGAACATCCATCGTTTTAAACAATACTTGTTTTAATTAAATGTCTCTTTATTTTCACATTGTTTCTATGGTATAGTTATTGTGTTATTCTTCCAGTTTTTTTCTAATGTAATTATATACAAAACATTATAAATACTTACCTCTTAAGACCAATTAGAAAAAAATACCTGTAAAAGTAGACCTAAAATATATGTTTTAATTATTCATAAAAACATGTTTAGAGTGAAAATATTATTAGTATGCTTCTGGCCTTACATCATTCATTCTTATCCAGAACATTTATCAAAACTACTGGCTCAAAACTTTGTGAAAAGCTGCATTATCAAGAGGTGTGCAGTCAACCATGATATTTCGTAATATTTGTCTCAGTTAAAGGACTTTGATCATTTCTTTGATGAAAGCATATCAACACTGAAACTTTTTGTTAGAAGCATAACCAAGAAAAGATGTGCATCCTACAAGAGCATTCAGCTTTAAAGGCGCCATTTCACGTTTTGGTAAATTTACAAAATTAAAAAAAGTTGTTTCAGATTCGCAAATTTTCGTTGAAGTTATGATTTTTTTTGAGGAAACAGTAATACTGAACATTAACCATGCTCTAAAATAGCCATTATAGGCATCTTTTGACGATCAAAAATCCTGAAAATTATTAAGTATTGCAACGCGAAATGATTGAATAATTTGGAGAGTTCTGTTGTTGTCGTTATATTTTGTGAAACTACGAGGATTGCGTATATACAGTATAAAATACATCCCTCATTTTATGAGCACGGATGGCCGAGTGGTTTAAATGGTATACTTTTACTCCAGGGGTCAGTGGTTCGAGCCCAGTTGTGGGTTACTTTTTTTTATTGTTTTCTTGTCTTTTACTGGAACTTTTTAGATCCAATGTTTATGTTTATCAATATAAAGCATTTAATTACAAACTTCAATACATGCCAATATCTGTGAAAAGGCCCCTTTAATGATTTGTCTACATATAACTCATGATTTGCTTGTCCTAAGCTTTTTCTCAGCTACTGACCGGTCTTCTTAATTTTACTCGACTATGGATTGCTTTTGACCAATCAGAGGAGTACATATACTGCTCGGAGTAATGGAACATACCTCTACAATTAATATAGGAAGGTAAATAATAAATTATTGCCATAATAAAACTTTATTTTCAGTATACTACCCGATTATATATAGGGATACATTCTTTAACTGCTTGTCTATATTTTTTATGGGTCATTGAAATCTCTGCCAGATTTCTCTGGTCCAATAATTGCCCTTTGATTTTTTATTTCATTTAATAAAAGTTTTTTGTTTCCTCACAAAATATTTGGAACTAATGATGAAGGTTGATATGCTGGTGGACTTTGCGTGGTCCTTCCTCTCAAGCGTATCGCAGGGAGCTATTGCTCTTTGAATAATTATTTTTTTAGGCTTTTGATCTCTTACACTACAAATGCTCCGATGTTTGCCCATTAGAACTCAAAATCGACGAATATTTCATACAATATTTAAAAAATAACGTTAACACATAAAAAATCAATGTTCCTTACAGCAATAGCCGAAATTTCCAAGCTAGATGTGGTCTTGTAACATAGATTTAACAAGATAAAAAATGCTCGTTTTTATTTTTTCTGTGTCACAATATTCCATGTGAATTTCAGACAATTATCCGAACATTTACGAGTGAACGCAAGATTGCCTTCAGGCAACTACGGAAGCACGATGTAGTTCTCATGAATATGTCTACATGTACTTCCAACGCTGCCCGAAGCCAGTCTTGCATTCGTTAGTAAATGTTCAGATATTGTGGCTGGGATATTAAATTTGTATCTCGTTAAATCTATGTTACCATACCATATCTAGCGTTGACATTTTGGCTATTGCTATAAGGAACACTGATTTTTGTATTGTTTAACTTTATTTTATAAATTATTTTGCGTAATATTCGTTGAATTAAGTATTAATGTTACTTCAAGACATGTCGTGCTTAGTAACTTAGTTACAGGTTGTCCCACGCCAAAGATGTGTCTGACAGTTATTGCTAGTTGAATAATATTATGTAATTTTCTTATGCATTTTAGGTTTCTGTGTCATATCACAAGATATAAAGATCTGAATTTGATATTCAGTTTCTCTACTAGGTGGACATACACAGGGAGTTTTCAGGGAGTTATTGCTGCTCGAACAGTAATTTATAAGTTGTAGTCTAGATACATGATCTTTAACCACCATCATGATTTATTACCATGATCGGAAATACATGTACAATACATCTAGAACAGACAAATAGTTGACATTAAAATTCGTTTAGATATTTAAAAACTCAAAGCAAAATGTAAATAACTCCTGAAAGATCAACAAAAAAAACTGTATGCAACCATATTGTGGGTAATGAAAGTGAGTTGCTTCAGGGGCATAAAAAACTTCACTTTTAATAAAAAAATACATTAATAATTAAAAATAATATCAATAATTTAAATCATACATTTTTATTGTTCCAAAATACATGTATCACAAATTAAACTTTTCTGGAGTATAAAAACTTAGCAGTATAAAAGCATCACATGCAAATATGAATTTACTGTTCCATTTAATAACAAGGTGCAAACAATCAACATTTTATTGTAACCTTAGTTTAATGAAATTCCCTCTTACACAAGATAGTGAAGGTTTTTGTTTGGTAAATTTGGTCCTTTTATGATAACCCTGAATGCTTTTGATTTTATGACCTAAATGTAATCAATTTTATGTAAAAAGATAAACCAGTGATGTTCTTTGGAATGCATCATTATGCAAACACATAGAAACCCTTTACAAGTACAAACATAGAAAACATCTTTAGACTCAACTAAACCAGCAATGTTTAACACAACATACTTACTGGCAGAACATGTAAATAAGAAAAACAAAAAATTAGTTTTATTGCACAGCCATAAAGACACAAAAAGACATTTCAGTTTAAATTGTTCAGTAACCACATCATAAATAATGTTATACCTAGCCTCAAGTTAGTCAGTTATTTATGTTTTCTCAATCAATTCACATCATGTATTGCACATATGACATATTATTATTGCTTTGTCTACAGGTATACACATTATTTTTTAACTAACTCCGACAAAATAATGTTTAAACTAACAAATTTGTAGGTGTTGTTAATTTAATTAAGCATAACAAGTGATAACAGTATGTACAAAGAAACACCACTTTCATACACAATCACATGTTACACTGCAGTGAATGGTTTAGTTGTACGACATGTACATGAAGATGATTCAGCATGAAAGTTATTAGCCTCTCAATAATCAGGGCATAAAAATCTGTTGTAAGCAACTTGCCCTGCAGGGCTACTGGCTGACAAAATCAGGTTGCTCTTATTTTGTAGTCGCCCTTAGCTCCACAGTTTTCACTGTAATCCATACCAAGACTTGATTTAAATTTCCATATAACTTGCTGATATCAACGTTTTTAGCTCACTTGTACAACGTTACAATGCACAGATTTAGCTTTAAGGATCGCCAATTGTCTGTTGTGCGTCATTCGTTGTCATACTTCAAACTGGCTTCAATTTTAAATTCAAACTAAATAAAACAAGAGATGTGTTTGTCAGAAACACAATGCCCCCTATTGCGCCGTTTTGAAATAAAATTTCAATATATTATGTGGCAGGTTTATAAATTATCTCCCTTTTAAAGCTTATTACTTCCCTTGGATCGTATTTTTTTTACTTTTGACCTTGAAAGATGACCTTGACCTTTCACCACTCAAAATGTGCAGCTTCATGAGATACACATGCATGCCAAATATCAAGTTCCTATAAAATATATTGCAAAAGTTATGGCCAATGTTAAAGTTTTCGGACGGACGGACGGACAGGCAGACAGACAGACTGATAGACAGTTCAACTGCTATATGCCACCCTACCGGGGGCATACAAAACAGATTTTAACGAAACTTCACAGGAATTATTATTAGGTGACGCTATCTCAAACAGACATAAAAAACTTTAAAAATGTTCTCTAAAAATTGACAGTGTCAGGGATTTAATACCGGTAATTGTGTAACATCGATAAATTAATCAGATTGTGGTCCTCTAGAAAAACTGTTCAAATCACGCTCAATTATGCGGGTAATTAATCTCTGTGCGCAAAAGAAAAGCAAAAATTTCAGTTGTCAAATTGAGCAGGTAATTTGAATTTTAACACCTGAAAATGGAAACAATTGTAATTTTAAGCTGTTTCTTTCCAGCTACTAGTGTTAACTTAGACTATAATATATCACAGAACTGGGTTTGTCGGCTATGTTCAGCTCCATGCCAAAAAGGAACACATCTGTTCAATAAGGTGGACAAAAATGCCACTGAAAACACTCACAATGCTTTAAACACTATAATATTGCAACATTTTTGTCTTTATCCAGTCTTTGCCTAGCCACCACATCTATGTTTAAAATTGATTCTCTTGGCACTGGAAGACCAGACACCAGCTTCTGACTTGTACTGGGATGAAAGTACGTCTCCCTGGCTTCATTACTTTGTCCATAGCAACTGGTGATGTGTGACCTACAAGTCAATTAACAGGGTTAACTACCACAGACTTGACAAATTATTGTTCAACACTAGATTTTGTCAGACAAGTTTGCTTTCCAGTGGTAATTGAGCCTTGTTTAGGAAACATTTGCTAATCAGGGACTATACTTTCCTCCTAAACTGGATCTTTGCTAAGAAGAGACTTCCTTTGAACGTCTCTCAACACACGAGCATAAAGCCACTTTGAACATCACTCAACGCACAAGCATAAAGCCACTTTGAACATCACTCAACGCACAAGCATAAAGCCACTTTGAACATCATTCAATGCACAAGCATAAAGCCACTTTGAACATCACTCAACGCACAAGCATAAAGCCACTTTGAACATCACTCAACGCACAAGCATAAAGCCACTTTGAACATCATTCAATGCACAAGCATAACGCTACCTTGAACGTCACTCAATGCACAAGCATAAAGCCACTTTGAACGTCACTCAACGCACAAGCATAAAGCCACTTTGAACATCATTCAATGCACAAGCATAACGCTACCTTGAACGTCACTCAACGCACAAGCATAAAGCCACTTTGAACGTCACTCAACGCACAAGCATAAAGCCACTTTGAACGTCACTCAATGCACAAGCATAAAGCCACTTTGAATGGCACTCAACGCACAAGCATAAAGCCACTTTGAACATCATTCAATGCACAAGCATAACGCTACCTTGAACGTCACTCAATGCACAAGCATAAAGCCACTTTGAACGTCACTCAACGCACAAGCATAAAGCCACTTTGAACATCATTCAATGCACAAGCATAACGCTACCTTGAACGTCACTCAATGCACAAGCATAAAGCCACTTTGAACGTCACTCAACGCACAAGCATAAAGCCACTTTGAACGTCACTCAACGCACAAGCATAAAGCCACTTTGAACGTCACTCAATGCACAAGCATAAAGCCACTTTGAATGGCACTCAACGCACAAGCATAAAGCCACTTTTCTTCACAGCGAGACTAAATTTAAAGTTAAATCTAGTTATTAGATAACTAGGTGATAACAATGCTGGTGTGTTTGTTTGCCTTATCTCAGAATTTAAAATATATATACTACGAAATGAGACCAAACACCAAATACAAATATAATGCTTGTAAATAGTCTTAATCCATTGATAAGCTTTCGACACAATCTGATGTAAATCTGGTACTAAAATGTAACCATTTTATATCATACCTGTCAAATAACACAATATGATTCGAGTATGACAAGAGAATAAATTGGAATCCAGTTGTCATAGTTACTGAATGACTCAGACAACAGCAGACAAGACAAACTAGAGATTTGTCACAGATGTGACATATACCCCCACATGCTGCATTGACACAGAATATTTTGCATGCTGTCTTCACAAAACAAGAGAAGCTAATTAATTGCGATTTTTAATAATTATTATGACATTATCATTTATGGCCATTTTGACCTTTGAACTCTAGAATTCTTTCGCATGAATCGCCGTCAAATGACTGTGAACAAAATTGATGTACAGATTCATGTTTAAATCCCACTCTGATTGACATAGTTATGGCCTGAACATGCTCATTTATGGCCATTTTTGACTTTTGAACTCCAAGTGTTACCTTGACCTTGGAGATATCAACCTATTTTTTTCTTATGACACACTGTTCAATGATTGTGAACAAATGTACCAAGTTATTTTAAAATCTCACAATGAATGACATAGTTATGGCTCGGACAAGATCAATTATGGCCATTTTTGACCTTTGAAGTCAAAGTGTGACCTTTACCTTGGAGATATAGATGTAATTCTTTGGCATGAAACACTGTGCAATGATTGTGAACAAATGTACTGAGTAATTTTAAAATCTCACAATGAATGACAAAGTTATGGCCCAGACAAGATCATTTATGGCCATTTTTGACCTTTGAACTCAAAGTGTGACCTTCATGTTGCAGATATCGACGTAATTCTTTCGCATGACACACCGTCCTATGATGGTGAACACATTTGCCAAATGATTTTAAAATGGCCGGGACAATCTCATTTATGACAATTTTTTACCTTTGAACTCAAATTGTGACCTTGACCTTGAAGACATCCACATAATTCTTTCGCATGACACACTGTCCAATGATGGTGAACAAATGTGCCAAATGATATTAAAAACTCACAATGAACAACATAGTTATGGCCCGAACAAGCTCATTTATTGCCATTTTTTACCTTTGAACTCAAAGTGTGACCTTGACCTTGGGGTTATCAACGTAAATCTTTTGCATGACACACTGTCCAATGATGGTGAACAAATGTGCCAAATGATTTTTAAGTCTCTTAATAAATGACAAAGTTATAGCCAGGAAAAGCTCATTTATGGGCAACTCCAAGTGTGACCTTGACCTTGGAGATATCGATGTTCTACTTTCCCATAACACACCGTCCCATGATGGTGAACAAATGAAGCAAGTCATTTTAAAATCTTACGATAAATGACATAGTTATGGTCCAGACAAACTTTTGGTTTAAAACGCACTAAGTGACCCCGTGACCTAGTTTTGTGACCCGGCATGACCCATATTCAAACTTAACCAAGACATCATCTAAATACAACTTCTGACCAAGTTTGGTGAAGATCGGATGAAAGTTTTGGGACAGACAGACCGACCGACAGACAAAGTGACTCCTATAAGGCCCCCATTACCAATGGTAATGGTGGTATAACAAAAACACTATATAATATCATACATAAAAATAAAACTTTGTCCCTGCAACAAGAAAAGCAAAGTGACAATGTGTTAAGAGGAAATATGCCAGCTATATCTAATGCAAAAATATACTTGTAAATACAACGACATATAACAACCTGATGGTGATATCCGAGAGGCACTTGTCTGCTTGGAATGCAGCATGAAGATCTGCCAACATCTGATGCTGGTTGTGAACTCGTACGTTACCAGCCATAGGGTCAGACGTTGTCCCTGCAAGAAGGATGGCAATATTGAATGATTTTTGTTTTAAACAAGAAACCGTCGGAGACGGGTGATGCTCCTCAAAGTTTTTTTTTGTCACAATATTGCACTATATATTCAGATAAAAGGAAACATCTTGAGGGGCATAACTTTGGACAAAATAATACGATGGATGGTTTAGCAACTTAAAAATTTCAAAGGGCCATAACTCTCTAAATAAATCATCTAACCAGAACCCACAAATAACATGCGCATCTCCTCAAGGTAGTTAAGCTTCCCATAAAGCTTCATTGTATTCCTGTCAGCAGTTGGGGAGAAATAGCCCTGACAAGAATTGCACTATATGTACAGTTTATAGATAATTTTAAAGGGTCATAACTCTGTGAAAAAATCATCCGACCAAAACCGGCTTATAATATGCACATCTCCTCTTGGTAGTGAAGCTTCCCATAAAGTTTCATTGAATTCCCATAATAAGTTGCTGAGAAATAGCTCGGACAAGAATTGCACTATATGTACAATGGAAAATTTCAAAGGGCAATAACTCTGTGAAAAATCATCCAACATAAACCGTCTGATAATATGCACATCTCCTCTTGGTAGTGAAGCTTCCCATAAAGTTTCATTGAATTCCAGTCATTAGTTGCTGAGAAATAGCCCCGACAACAATTGCACTATATGTACAGTTAATGGAAAATTTCAAAGGGCCATAACTCTGTGAAGAATCATCCGACCAGAACTGGCTGATAATATGCACATCTCCTTTTGGTAGTAAAGCTTCCCATAAAGTTTCATCGAATTCCGGTCATTAGTTGCTGAGAAATAGCCCGGACAAGAATTGCACTATATGTATAGTTAATGGAAAATTTCAAAGGGCCATAACTCTGTGAAAAATCATCCGACCAGAACCGGCTGATAATATGCACTTCTCCTCTTGGTAGTGAAGCTTCCTATAAAGTTTCTTTGAATTCCGGTCATTAAATGCTGAGAAATAGCCCAGACAAAAATTGTGCACGGACGGACACACACACGGACGGATGAAGCGGCAACTATATGCTCCCCCCAAATTTTTTTTGGGGAGCAAAAAAAGTATTGATGTCTTATTGTAGTTGCAGTTTTATTTCACAATATATTCAAAATATTTATCAAGATAGTCATACAACAGTTGTCAGTTAACCTATTTATACTTTCTTGAGTTAACAGAAGACCCAAACCAGTAATGAGTAAAAAATCTTTTGACAATAACTTATAAATTGTCGAGGTGTCTATTAAAATGGTTTATGATCAATCACAACCCAATTTGACCAGGCTGGGAATCAAACAAGGTCCAGAACTCTACATATAGGCATTGACAAACTAAGCAATGAAATGTTGTAATACATTGTAAGTACAATTGTTTGTAAACATCACAAGTACTCAAGAGATAAAATCATGGCATTGATATGTATGAGCTCTGAAGAAATTAGGCTTAATGTATGTGCAGTCCAAATTGCTGATAAAAAATGACACGTTCTGCTTTGATGGATTTTTTCTTTTAAAGGAAGTCTATTTGAAACAAAAATCCAGTTTATTTGAAAAGGGACCTCCCAGATAAGCCTTAATTTGCAAACTGCAAACGGAGGACATTTTACGCACATGCATTAGGTACTATATTCCCAGATTGAGGTTTCTATAAAGAATCAACCTTGCAGTTCAGCTGAATACTTGTCAAACTGTAGGAAGTTGTACAAGTCCTTGCTGTTGGGATCAGACTCGTGCCCCGCTTCGTTTTCCATGCATTCCTTGATGTAGAAGTCCAAGTCAGCAAGATGGGCAAGAGATGCCTTCCACTAGAAACAAACCCTGCGTTTGTGAATCAAAATGCCCCCGTCTGTGCTTCAAAGCCACACACCAGCTATTTTAGAAAAAATTGTTAAGTCTTAATTCACCAAAAATCAATGGACCTTTTTTAACCTATAGAGAAAACTCTAGAACACGAATATTATAAATACAAGTCCAATGCCTATAACTTCTCCACACTTTGCCAAAAATCAATGGACTGGAAATAAACTCACACTTTAAAATAAAGTTTATTTGTAGGTTATGTAGGTAGACTCCCATACCAAAAATGAGCTAAATATCTGAAAACGTTGCAAACAAATCCTCAGGAAAAAGATAATTATTGAGAAAATGTCTCAGTTCAAAGCCAATAACTTTGCAAAAAATCAATGGACTGGAACGGAACTCACACTTTATCTTCAGGTCAATTAGGATGACTCACATACCAAAACTCAGCGACACATCTCAAAGTGTTTCATAAACAACTGCTGGAAAACGGAAAATTTCAATGTCTAAGGCCCATAAATTCACCAAATATCAATGGACTCAAACGAAACTCACACTTCATCTGTAGGTCATGTTGGAAGACTCACATACTAAAAATCAGCTCTAAAAAAAACTCTGAAAAACCGTTTGTATAAAACATAATCCAAGGCCAATAACTTCGCCAAAAAAAAATGGACGGGAATGAATTTCACACTTTATCTGTAGATGTTGTAGGTAGACCCACATACCAAATATCAGCTCAATTGAAATTGTTTTGCAATAGACCTCAGTAAAACGGATACTATAGAGAATTTTTTTTAAGTGCATGGCCCATAACAACGCTAAAAATCAATGGACCGGAAAGAAACACACACTTCATCTGTAGGTCAAGTTGGTAGACACATACCAAAAATCAGCTCAATATCTGAAAGTGTTTCGTAAAAAGAACTCTTGAAAACAGAATGCTGGACAGATGGACTGACAGAAAGTGTGACTGCTATATGCCACCCTACAGTTAGTAACATCAGCATAAAACAACAGTAAATTCAGCCAATAGACAAAATAAAAATCCTTTTGTGCATACTGGGTGACATGGTAGTCTAATAACGTGTTTCTAACATGCATGATAAATATGATTTATATGTAATAAAAAGTTATTATTAATACACTTGTTTCCTATGTTTGTTGATTTTTTGCTCAACAGTATGTCAGTCATAGCACAGTGATAAGTTTGCCAACTCTCGCTTGTCGTGGTAAATATTACACTTAATGCCCATTGCTTTGCTTCCAATTCTTCCTTTGAAACATGAATTGACCTAAAAAAATTATCGGGAAGAAAAAATCTGATAAAAAATCTGAAGATATATTCGTAAGTGAGAAAGAAGACATTCTGTTTGTTCAAAATCATGTCGCCATAATAAGCAAAGATTTATTGAAATTGAGTTTACCAAAGAATAAAAGAGGTTCTCCTGTTGTGGTAAAGCTTGGTGCAGGTCTGGGTTTGCCATCAGTAGCACGAGGGAAATATCAGCGTGGCACTGTACATAAACAGTCACATCATTCATGCCCTCCATCTCATGGGTCCAGTATCGAGATATCACGCTATCAGGTGCCGCTGCTGCGGGTATGAAGTTTTCAGGTTTCTGATCTTTGTCAGAATGACTTTCAGTTTCTGTTGACGATTCATTTCTTTCTCTAAATTTGCCATCAAATTCAAGAATTTCTTGGTTTTCAGACGGAACACCAAACTTTACCTGTTTGTTGAAGACATCTATGCATTTCTGACATCTTACCAAAGAGAGACTGTCAGTTACTCCTGCATTCTCACCTAAGTCATAGCAGCTGATGCAAGGTTCAATGTTGCTGATTGTGAATGCATCATCTTCTGTTTCTACTTCAGATTCATATTTGTTGGATTCTGAAGACCAATGTCTCCTTTTGGGGTAATTTGAGTCTTGACTTTCTTTCTCTGAAATATTGAAGGTATGTTCCCTATTCTGATCAATTTTTGAAAAGGCAGAAATTTTTATTTCATGTATATCAGTTTTGCTTGAAAGTTTTAAGTCCGTTTCAGATTCTGTATTACTCATGGACGTTGTTTCTGAAGTGTGAAATGTGCTTTCAATTGAAAAATCATCATACAAAAGAGGCGCTCTGTAATCTTCTGATGATTGCGCTTGCATTATCACTGAACCAAAGTCAGTTGAATTTACAGCATCCAATGGTGCCACTGTCAAACGTTCTCCAAATGATTCCTCCGATAACAATTCCTTGTGTTCAGAACTTTCTGATTTTTTCTCATCATGTTTAGCCTTATTTTTTTCTGCTAATATTCTCTGATTCTCATCATTTTTCTTCAAATCACTAACTGAAGGATTTCCCTCATCTTTCTCTAAAGTTTCAACTCCTACTGATATCCTGTAGGAAGAATTCTTAGTTGACTCTAAAACTTCCTCACTTTCAGATTGTCCATTTTCCACAGATTTTGTTATTCCAATGCTGTCAAGCAAATCTTCACTTTCAGATTCTGATTCATGTTCATCAGTGTCTGTATGAGAGACCATCACATACTTCTCACCAAAATGATGCCCAGTAACGCCTTCATACATGTCACTCTCACTTTCAATGCCAGACTCACCATTTTGACATTCGACAATTGGGACATCAGACAACAGGGTGGATATACTTTTTCCCTTGGTCTGACTCCACGTTGATTTCAGACCTATTTGTTGTCTGTCATAAAATGCCTTCTTCTTCTGATTTGATAAAAAAGATTGAAGTACTGTATGAGATTTGTTTGCTGAATTAGTATTTAGATTAGTAGAACTCACATTTGGAAATGTTAGCCGTCTTTGGAGTGATGCACCTTTATGTGCTTTGTAAGCACTTATATCAAGTCTGCTTTGTTCATCACTAGGTCTTGTTTCTCTGTGCTTTTGAAAGTCTGTGAGTTTGCAATGACGTTTGGAGACAAGATCAAAAGGTGAAATGTCACTAAGTTCTTCAGCAGTAAGAAATGCAGTCATCACAGTACAACCTTTTGGCAGTTCACAACAAATGTCCATTGATATGTGTGGCATCTAAAATAAATCATGAAGTTCATTTAAAATGAAATTTTACAGCATTGAGAATGTACATTTATAAAAAGTTACATAAAACAAACACTCAATTATAATGAACAAATAGCCATAGTTATAAGATTAAACTTCGTATTTTGGCCAAGAGAGTTCTAGTGGCCGGTATATTGGAGCAAACATTATTTTATTTCAAAAGTTACTCTAACAGTCCCAACATTAAATGGCAAAACTTTGTTAATAATAATGCCCTTGAATACATCAAACAATTACTTAAAGAGATTGAAGAATCACGAGCAACAACAACAGGCAATACTCTTGTGCTACATGAACCTGTTACAAATAGATATCTGACAGGCTGAGGGTTATGGGAACAAGAGCACCGCACAACTGGTGCCAATGCTCGGCAGCGGGTGCATTTTTAAACAAGAAACCGTTAGACGGGTGATGCTCCACAAAGGTTTTGTTTGTCACAATATTGCACTATATATTCAGATAAAAGGAAACATCTTGAGGGGCATAACTTTGGACAAAATAATACGATGGATGGTTTAGCAACTTAAAAATTTCGAAGGGCCATAACTCTCTAAATAAATCATCTAACCAGAACCCACAAATAACATGCGCATCTCCTAAAGGTAGTTAAGCTTCCCATAAAGCTTCATTGAATTCCAGTCAGTAGTTGGGGAGAAATAGCCCGGACAAGAATTGCACTATATGTACAGTTTATAGATAATTTTAAAGGGTCATAACTCTGTGAAAAAATCATCCGACCAAAACCGGCTTATAATATGCACATCTCCTCTTGGTAGTGAAGCTTCCCATAAAGTTTCATTGAATTCCCGTAATAAGTTGCTGAGAAATAGCTCGGACAAGAATTGCACTATATGTACAATGGAAAATTTCAAAGGGCCATAACTCTGTGAAAAATCATCCGACGAGCGCCGGCTGATAATGTGCACATCTCCTCTTGGTAATGAAGCTTCCCGTAAAGTTTCATTGAATTACGGTCATTAGTTGCTGAGAAATAGCCCGGACAAGAATTGCACTATATGTACAGTTAATGGAAAATTTCAAAGGGCCATAACTCTGTGAAAAATCATCCGACCAGAACCGGCTGATAATATGCACATCTCCTCTTGGTAGTGAAGCTTCCCATAAAGTTTAATTGAATTCTGGTCATTAATTGCTGAGAAATAGCCCGGACAAAAATTGTGCACGGACGGACGGACAGACGAAGCAGCGACTATATGCTCCCCCCAAAAATTTGTTTGGGGGAGCATAATAAATGAAAGCTTTTTTGATTTTTTGATTTTTTTTTAGAGGTTACAGTGACCTTGACCTTGGATCTAGTGACCCAAAAATGAGTGTTGCGTGTAGAACTCATCAAGGTGCATCTACATATGAAGTTTCAAAGTTGTAGGTGAAAGTACTTTGAATTTAGAGCAAAATATCAAAGTTTTAGCACGACGCCGGAAGACGACACAACAAGACACGACGAGTTGGCTATGACATTACCTCGGGTTTTCTCTGAAAACAGCCGAGCTAAAAAATAAGGACCAGTAAATATCATTCCAGAAATGACAAGGATATATTAGGAAATATCTGACCACTTATTAGCTGTATAGTAGTTCCTTGTAGGAACACTGTCAAACCCCTCATGACCATGTGTTTCAATAGACCATACACTTTTTGAACTCAGCAAAGATGTAATTCTAAAAAATGTTCTGAGCAAGTTTAAACAAGAGCTGTGTTTGTGAAACACAATGCCCCCTACTGCGCC